>NW_021636229.1:0-40266 GCF_004799145.2 Neltuma alba | reverse complement strand
TCATAGATGAATCTTCAATTAAAAAACTACTGCCGTAGATAATTATATGCAATTATTTTAATATAAAAAGAGACACAATCATACTGTCTTGCCAATCCCATCATCCAAGTACCAAACCACACAGATTGAAGCCACGCCATCTCCTATCATCAATGAAGCTGTGATCCTTATCCTCTGTCCCTCGCCCAAATGTCTTATTTTATTTTATCACAAATTTTTAAAATATCGTAGCCATTAATTAATTCATTTTAAAATAAGATGGGCCCCACATTGTGGAATTTTGCCGCCGCCTCTCTTCAGCCCAATGGTCGGCCCCCAATGAAATTCAGGGCTATTTGGGAAATCTAAGATCCGCAAGACTATTCTTTTTGTCGTTAATCGCGTTGGTTAATATTAATAGGTCAAAAACATATTACGTGTGCCTCTCATAACAAAAATAATAAGGTATGCTCCTCTTATCTGTCACGTGACATGACTTTTATCATCCTAAATAAAATACTTAAGCAAATGTGCAATGGTTTACACATCAGCCATTCGGAACTTTTCTATCAATATTTTTATTTTATTTATTATTTCTTCAGTATTTAATATAAAACTTAATTATTGAGTTGATTTAAGTTCTAAATATAAGATCTATCTATCATATTTATCAATTTTTTTAAATTACTCTTATAGATACTCTCTCAATTATAACCAAGTAAAAGAGGAAGATAAGATATTAAGAAAGATGATTATAGTATTTTAGAAAAAATATGTCATAGTTTTTGTAATTAACTAGCTTACCTAACTTCTTTAATATAATCAAATTAGTTAAATAGATCTTATATTAAGGATCGATAGAGTATCATAGATAGAGTAAAATAGAGTTTATAAAAATGTAAAAAAGGTATTCACATACACTTTTAAAATTGAGTGGGTGCAGCTCAACTTTGTGATTATTTTTCAGCCATGTACAATCTATTTTTAATTACATTTAAATTTTTTTTTATTTTGTATATAATTGAAAAATGGTGCACATAATTAAAGAAAAATTGTACCTACTGAAAATAAGTTGCACATGGATTTTTAAACAAATTTCATGTACCTTTGAAAAATAAATTTTGCCATGAAGAATTTTTCTGCAATTTTTTTCGTAAGATATCAAAGTTAATATCAAGAAAATCCTCAAAAATTTAGTTAATATACTTTATATTATTATATTAATATTGAATGAAACCAGAATAATATCCACCAAATGAGGATTGTGGTCAATTTTTTTCCCCTAAAAAATAACACTCCTCCATAATATAACACCAATTTAACTAAAAAAAAAAGTAAGTTAGTAGAAATATGACATATTTTTTTAAAATATTGTAATCATCTTTTTTAATATTCTTTATATCTTACTTAATTGTTATTGAGAGATTATCAGTCAGAATAATTTAAAAAATAATAAATATAATAAATAGATTATATATTGAGACTAAAAATTAATTTAGTAATTAAGTCCTGTATATTAACAACCGGAAAAATATTAGAATAATTAAGAAAACAGAAACGCCGTGACCGAAGAAAATATATTAAAAAGGCTTGCAACAATATAAAATAATACTTATACAGATTTAAGTTTTATTGATTATATGGATCCGTTGATTTTGATTCGCCATTAATTTCTGCGAAACTTCTCTCCGTGGGTCAAACGGAGATGACCCTCAAAAGGAAACCCTTTCCTCTGCATCTCCGCGTCCCGCTTTCCCTGTTATTTCATCCTTTTATATCCCTTTTATTTTTCATTGGATTTTAATTAACCTATTCTTGTTACTTTACCTGCAAGCTTTCATTTTTATAATTTTCTCATAAAAAGGAGAAAATTTTCCTTCCGCTCTGGAAAAATCAGACCGCAGTACTATTCAAAGCCGGCAAGAATCCTCTGGGCTTCTAGCGTGTGTGGTGACAGAACGAATTTTACTCGCTTGGGTATGTATAGGTAACACCGGTCAGAATGATTTGTTGGGTTTTGCTTTCAGCGACAATAGAGGCTGCTTTTATTTTCAGCATGAAGCGTTCGAGCATCTGAATGGAGAGAAGCGAAGCGCGTGCGCTTTGATTTGTTGAAGGATTTGTCTTGTTTAATCGCGAAGGTTCTGAAGGACAGATAGAGTTGTCCAATCATTGGCTTTTGTTAATGAATTGTGGATTATAGATTGGCTGATTCCGGTGAGGAAGAATGAGATCATTGTAGGTTTTTGTCTCGGTCAAATTGCACGGAGGAGTAATGGTTTTTGTCCTTTGATCTGGAATCTGCCCAGTATATGTATGTGGATTGAAGATTCTCTTTTCTGTCGCAAATTGGGAATTTAAGTGGTGATTAATTGACTCTTGGATTTTAATTGGGTTTGAGTTTCTCCCATGGATGAAGCTCAGGTTGGCTCTGGTTCCTTACCTCCTTTCCTGGCGAAGACATATGAGATGGTGGAGGATCCTTCCTCGGATTCGGTAGTTTCTTGGACCAGCACTAGTAAAAGTTTTGTAGTATGGGATCCGACCGAATTTGCAAGGGTTTTGCTACCAAGATTCTTTAAACATAATAACTTCTCGAGTTTCATCAGGCAGCTGAATACTTATGTAAGAAGATCGAATCTTCTCACGTTCTTGTAGTTACAGCTTGTTTTGCATTTCATTTTTCCTTTCTGTGTTTTGATAGCTTAGACTGTGTTTGATCATTTTCCCTCTCCTTTTGAACAGGGTTTTAGAAAAGTCGACCCAGAACGGTGGGAATTTGCGAATGATGATTTTATAAGGGGAAAACCACATCTTTTGAAGAGTATCCATAGGCGAAAACCAGTTCATAGTCATTCTTTGCAGAATCAGCAGGGACATGGGCCTTCTCCATTGTCTGAATCAGAAAGGCAGAATTTCAGTGATGAAATAATGAGGCTTAAACAAGATAAAGAAGTACTTGCCTTAGATTTACAGAGATATGAACAGGAATGGAAAACTTGTGAGATACAAATACATTGTTCAAGCAACCGTTTGGAAAAGTTGGAACAGAAGCAACAAAAGATGGTTTCCTCAATTTCTCAAGCCTTGCAGAAACCTGGGGTTGCTTTAAATCTCTGGTCACTTTCAGAATCCCCGGATAGAAAACGAAGGATGCCGAGAGGTGGATCCTTTTCTGATGAAGCTAGCATTGAAGATCCTATGGAGACTTCTCAAATGTTACCTAGAGAAATCTCCATGCTGACATCAGACATGGAGCGATTGAATCAGCTGGAATCATCTCTGTTATTCTGGGAGAACATTGCACTTGACTTTGGTGATACCTTTATTCAGGGTTCTTCAAACTTGGACTTTGATGAGTCTACAAGTTGTCCTGATAGTCCATCTATATCGTGCGTGCAACTAGATATTGAAATTCAGCCAAAGTCATCTGGAATAGACATGAATGCTGAGCCTGCTGCATCTGCTGTTCCTGAGACTGTTCCATCAAAAGAACAAGTAGTGGAAACAACCACCGTGGCGACTGGTGTTAATGATGTCTTCTGGGAACAGTTCTTGACAGAGAATCCCGGTTCGTCAGAGACACAAGAGGTGCCGATGGAAATGAAGGATTCTGGTGCCAGAAAGAATGAAGGAAAACCTATTGAAGTAAATAGATTTTGGTGGAATGTGCCGACTGTAAATAATCTTCCGGAACAGATTGGGCATCTTAGTCAAGCAGAGAAAACTTAATTGCAGTGAATTACCATCCGGCTTGTGATGCCCAACAAAAATTTTAGGTATGATTCGTTTGCTCTGCAACAGTAATATTTCACACGGTCACACGCTGAGTTGAACGTTTCTTCGTCCATTGATTTCAGTGGATTAGACTGTTCACTAATCTGACTGTGTTTTGTTCTTTTTCACTTTTTTTTTTGAGGGGGGGGGGTGGTTGCAACTAGTCCCTGTGTTCTATTAGGACTAAACCTTTATGAAATTGTGATGTTGGCATTTTTATACTTCACCATAGGGAAAAAATTATTTGCAGATGCCCTTTGATGCTTTCTCCAGCGAGAGTGACCTTTGAATTATATTGAAGATGATGATGTGATGTAATTTTCAAGAATTAAAGCTTGTTTTTGCCATTGTGATCTAGAATTGCTATATCCTATGGAGGGAGGAAGAGGCGAAGGGCACCAAATTGTGACAGTTGAATTTGGATAACGAGAGCATTTCTGCATATGTCATGAATATTAACTGTAAATAAGACAAGTGAGAGAATACGCAATGTAAATTGATGTGTAAGAGTAGAAAAGACTATTGGTTTGATATTAATAATTTAGTTTTTCACTTACGGATAAGATGTTACTGGAAAGAAGGATACTGAAAAATACAAGATATTATGCATATTCGTCACTCAAAAACTCCTCAATACTATGTGGCTTACCACAAATGAGTACCATGTGCAAGAAGTTTGATTTGACATATAATACAGTAAAAAGTTCAACATAGTTGCCCAGCAATGAAGGTCATTGTAGGTGGGGTTCAACTACATAATAAATCTTATGGCTACTTAAAATCGTCTTTTCTGTGTTATAATTCATTCACTTTACTGGGGGTTTAAAATTAATGTGATTTGCTGCACCTATGCGATTGTATGAAAGTTTTACCCTGGATATTTTCTCTGCGTAGCAAGGGCTTATTCTTAGTTGTCATGTTTTGAACGAAAGAATTGCAAGTTCTGTAAATCTCTTGATATATGGAGGGGTAGAGTAACATAGATGCTACTTGATGTTGGTCTGCTGTCCAACCATTTGGTGAAATTCTGACATCATCACATTCCTTACTTGGTGAAGGTTCCTTTTGTTTTTGGGCCTTATGTTGAAGGTCCTTATAACAACTGAATTTTCTTTGGGCATTAAAATATAGATCCTATTACAAATAACTTATTATAGCAAAAAATTGATGAGTAATTAAGATTTTGTGGCATGCAATATCTGCAAGGCCATTAAATAGCACATTGCAGGGCTTTGATACCAGTTTCAATAAATTACTTGGCCATTCTTTTTGATGACAGCTTTCGTCATATGGGAATTGGTACATTGTTTTCAAGTTTAATGATTGGGAAGTGAGTATTGTTCTCAAGTTTAATGATTGAGAAGTGAGAACCTTGAATATAAGACTGATAGTTGGGAATGAAAAATCCTACGCTATATGATGAGAAGCTATGCACATAATTTCTTATTGGAATCAGGCTGCCTAATCTTACTACTAGTTCCTGGATTAGGCAAATTGTTTTGTTTTAGTTTTAAGTTTGTGAAAGAAAAAAAAGAAAAAAAAAAAGAAGAACGATTATTATGGTTCAGGTGACAAGTGCGCGCATGCTCCTCTGTGTGTGTGGAGTTCCATATTAATTGAAAGGTTGATTCTTGCTGCTATTTGGCTCTCTATTTGATCAGAATTCTATATTTGACACGTGTGTTTCCAGCACACTATTTAACTAGTTTATATCAGAGATGTTTGGAGACAATCTGGTCCTGTCTTATTCCATGCTTCTTTTGGACCTGTCTTTTCTGAAATGGGAATGGAATATATTTTTAGCTCTTAGAGATTGACAAAAGCAGTTGACCTGACGTGTTGTATCGTTACAGGTATCAGGATTTTGATTGAATGCGACAATTGGCTTCAAATTGGGTATTGCGCCAGAGGCTGGGTGGGCTTGTGGATATGAAGACAATTTGAATTGCTAATTGCAAGCTTTGATGCCAGACGTGTAAAGCAAATACTGAAGGCTTTCCACCTTTCTCATTTCGGAACTTTACTTGCGCTGATTTTTGTTCGATAGTTGTTTGTGGATTGGAGTTCCTCTGCCCTAGCTCTGGCAGGAACACAAAGGTGAATATACTGAGATGGAAACAGGGCGCACCTTGCACACAAAAGAATCTGCATTCTGGAGTGTCCAATGAATTTGAAGCATGGATGCTCTGCTTGGTGAAAGTGGTTCATGCAGTACAGTGGCATTATGTGATGCATGTAAGCCAACCTTACTCAGCGGGATAATGTTGCTCCTTCTTGTTGTCGTGGATGGTGATGCTCTGTGGAAGTGAATGAAGACGGCAGATTCAGAACTTGCAGATATCTCAGTTCTGTTGGGATTTATTGCATGGGATGAAACTATGAAAGATGGATCTGAACTTAAATGATTGTTAGAATGTAGATGTAACTGAGGCTAGCTCCAATTTTTTATTGGATGGATTGAGATGTTGCACAGCCTTATCAGTTATTTTTGTTTGATCACCTGTAAAATTAACTCTTAGCATGTAGCTTTTCTCTAATTTATGTACCATTCATTTCCTCTTTACCAGTTTCTTCTCTCTATTACTTCAGGTACAGGACATTTCCTCATGTGGCCTAGTAGCCAAAAAGCCAAATCTCCAAGGCTGTATTTTTCATGCCATTGAAAAAAATTCATAATTATATGTAAGTTAAAGTATATATTTGATTTTTTAATTTTGCACAAAATTTAAATGTGGTCTTTTAACTTTGAAAAAACATATATTTGGCCTTTTAATCCTAAAATTATTAGGCTTCAATGATTTTTTTATAATGATCATGGATTTTTTGAAAATTAAATTTAATATGTTAGTATTTGAGAATGTTTTATCAACATTTAAGATCTAGATGTCATCATTTTTTTTAAAAAAATTTAGAGTTAAAGAATTAAAGATATATTTTTTTAAAGTTAAGGGGTTAAATTGAAACATTATACAAAATTAAAAGATTAAATATATATTTTAGTCTTATATGTATTTATAAATTGGAGTTGAAGCGTCCTCATTTGAATTTTCTTATTCTTCACTCATTGGTACGTTGCATCCAAGGAAGTTGATTCCGAGCTGTAATCCATACTTGTTCTAGTCAAATTCAATTCGGTTTTGGTCAAGTCAAAGATTGGATCTGCTCCCCTCATTTGGGACTCTTGGTAGTTGGTATATGTATTATGTGTACTTTTATTATTATTATTATTCAATAATATTAGTTTCTTTCTATCATTTCTTTTATTAAAAGATTGAAGAGATAATTATTCTAAAATTATTTTTATTGCATTTTCTTTCTCATTCCATTTTACATATCAAATTGATTGAGTTTAATGAGTTTTTCAACAGGAATCTAGCGAGTATGCTTCACTGAGTCATTATTTATTAATCAATATTAATATGTATTTCTTAATTCTTAAATATAATACTAGAAAATTCTAAAGGTACATAAATTACTATAAATTTCATATTTTATAATGAATTATATTATTTATAAGTTATGAATAATACACTTTATTTATTAAAGGGAAAACCATATTGAAGGTACCTATACTTTCTCTCAATTTTTAATTTGGTACCTATGTGTTTTTTTTCTCTTTAATTAAACATTTAATTTTATCTTTTTAGCAACATTAGCTCTTATAACTTTGTTCTATTGATATTTTTAGTCTCTACATAAGGATTAATGATGTTAATAGAGGAAAAATAAAGATTTAGTTAAGAACAAAAAACACATAGGTACCAAATTGAAAATTGAAAAAAAGTATAGGTACCTCTAATATGGTTTTCCCTTTATTAAATTTCATAAAAAGGCACCAAGAAACCTGTTTAGTTTGCCATTGCAAAAGGACGAGCAAATAGACGTCATATCATGATATGCAGAAGTGTGATAGCAAAAATCTCAAGTCAAATTTTATGTCTGCTTCTTTTAGCATATTTAAATTTACAAGTTAAAATAAATTGACTGTAGCTGTGGAGTTTTTTCTTTTAGTATGTTTAAAATTAGAGGTCACCGTAAATTTTCAGAAGCATCTTGAAAATAATTTAAAAACCAAAATATAACATTTTTTTAACTGACTGTAGTTAAATGGGAAATTCAAGAGTGTATTTTAGAGAAACTAAAAGATATTTTTAGAAATAATTATGTTTTCTAATTTTTTTTTATATTTACAAATAAGTTATCTAACTTTTATATGAAAAGTCTCAAAAAAATACCTCTTGAATTTCAAAACTCCAAATAAATTTTTTTTACTCTACTTTAATAACAATTGACTACATTTGAGAAACAAATAACAATCCATTTTATAATAATTCCTGATTTGATATTTTAAAATTTTAAAAGTATTTTTCTGAAATTTTTTCATTTTTATATTAAGTACAATAGGGAGTAATTTCTTTGAACACATATATGTACCATTTGGAGTCCTTAATATAATAGATAATTGGATGTTAAATTTGATCTTAAACTTAAAATCTCAATATATTTTATCTCCTATTTTTTTTTTTTTGAAAATGTTTCTACTGTTATCTTTCAGTACGTCTATTTGATAGGGAAATGAGGGCAAAATACTGTGATGATATGATCGTATTCATTATTACTACGAATGCAGATTATTTGACCTTTCTTCGTAAAATGCACAGCATATGCTCGATTAAATGCCCAAAAGCAGTGCTTTTTGTTTTTGGATAGGCATTTAAGGCCAAGAGGTAGGATTCCCAAAGACGAACGGTATTGTGTAATGAAGTGGGGCGTGCTCTGCTTCGGTGAGACGTGGGAGCTTTACAACTTTCGAGTGATATTGAGCTGTTGGATCTAGCAGAGTTCACTTCTGGGAGCTATGACCCGATGCCATCAAGCTAGTTTTGCCTCCGTTCAGTCACCCAATATGTGTCTTTTAGGAGCTCAACGTCATCAAGCTATATGTCACGGTCACGAATATGTATATGCATCTACAAGAAGATAGGCGTTCAAGGGGTAACGCAAAGTAAGTTACTTGATATCGAGCCTTCTCGCAGCATGACAAAAGTTGATGGCACGTATTTATGAATCCATGGAAGGTCAGCAAGAACTTACTTGCTTCCCGCTTTATGATAGCCAACTTCTATAAGTGCTCTAGGTCTTAGCCTTATAACTGTTTATCGACTTATTTGGCACTGTGTAGCTGTGGCATAAATGCGAGCCTTGAAAGCTGTCAGGTAATGGGTCTCTAGCATCCTTAAGGGCTTTTGTTAAACTATAGGTAGTATAGACATTGTTATTGGGTTGTGTACTGGTCCTATTGGGCCACCCATCAATTCCCTATTTACTCCAATTTGTTGCCTATAATACGGCCTCATACGTAGTATATGTTCTGTACCATTTATTGATCTCACTGGCAAAATAATTTCTTGATAACACTACATAATCGCTTAAATTCATTGCGCGATATGATACTTGAAACTTTGTAAGAGGAGCTCTGAACTAATGAAGTGTTAAAATTTCCAAAATGCCTGATAACTTTGTCGTCTGCATTGAAGTTCACAAGTGGTTTTCAAAATATCAGAATGCAAAGGCTTTGATAATGTGCCTCCAGAAGAGGGCAAATTGTGCTTGTTCAAGCACATATGATGAGTCAGATTTAACTTTTTCTCCCAGGCAGGCACAAATCTAACTACGATCAGATTGATGTGGATTTAGCAATGCATCAATCTTACTGTATCATTAATATAACTTCTTGAGATTTGGATTCCTTCCCAAAAAATTTTCAGTACACCTAACACTCGAGAGGTTTTCCCCCCGGTAGCTGAACTCAAAGCCAATGCCCAAAATATTGCTACACGTATCCCAACATCAATTATATATATACCCTAGTATACATGCACAATGAACTGTATGTAGCTGAGGGGATGTTTGAACTTAAAATCTCTTGATAACTACTCAAACCTACCACTGCTAGATCACTTTTGGCGTCTCTGCAAACTCTTGTTTGTAGTTTCTCGTGCGTGAACCTAAAGCAACTTATCTTGAATTTCATGAGAAATATTTGAAGGAAGGAATGAATTTTAACTAAAAGCAAAACATCACGGGAAAAAACAGAAGTTTGAAGATTAACTACTTGAATTTCTGCTCAAGTTTGCTATCAATTAGAAAGAAGTTCTAGTCATAGCAGCATTGCTTGTTTAACTTAATACCCTTACTATCTAAGTTCATGGTGAACCATACCTGCCGAAATACCTTGATGATGAGATCATGGTATTCATCAGAATTCAAAGTCAGATAACATGCTAAAAGCTCTTCCATTTCCTCTGGCTGGCTGATCTGCTTCTCTCTGATCATCTCAACCATTGAATCTCTGAAGTCTTGTTGTGGGTCCAATGAAAACTTTACCACGGCAAAGCTATCTAAGCCTTGCTTTCCCTCCCTGATTTTCTCCTTTGCTTTCTTCATCTTTAGTTTCGCTTTCCTCATCTCTTCTATAGCCTTTATTTTACATGTTTCAACATTGGAGCTCATCCTTGGAGAAAATACTTTGACCTTAGTGCTGTTCTTTGATTTCCTCCTTTGGATTTCTCCGCTCACTTGAGGTGCCTCACTCTTCTTTGCAGTCTTTGCCTTCAACTCCTCAGTTTGATGTAAAATCTGTCTCTCATGTTTCTGAAGGCTCAGAGTATTAAATGCACGATCTTTCATTCGCGCATGGCTAGACTTCTTAAAATCATCAAAATGGGCAAAAGATTGTCTTCTTGGTGTCCAAATTGTTGCAGGTGATCCAAGTTGTGGCGTCTCCTTCACTAACGATAAAGCTGATGCATCCTCTGCTTCTCTTTCCAATTTTAAGACTTGCTCTTCCAATACTCTTTGAGCTTTCCTCTCAAATCTCCTCCTCAACTTTTCAAATTCCTTTCCTCGACTACGCTCATTCATCTGTGGTAGAATCTTAGTATCATTTGGCAACTTTCTTTGATCCTCCTTGAACGTTGAAGTCCCCTCTCTTCTTCCTTCCTGTTTCTCAGCATTCCATCTACGACCTATATCCAAATTGTGCCTTGCTGATTTCACAGTATCTTCACTTTTCTTACGTTCATGGCTGTCCTCGCCAAATGAAAGTCTCCAAAAAGCGTCATCATCCTTACCGTACAACCTACCATCATTACCACAACTATACTGCATTGAAGTAGCCGATGGAGAATTCAGCACACCCTTTTGTTTCAATTTTCCAGGAACTGGCTCTGTGCTGATTCTCATCTTCTTGAACTTGGACAGCCATGAAAGGGGAGATACATGAGAGATGAAAGATCGTTTAGATGAAGAAGAAACTGAGGAGGATTTTCTTCTACCCCACTTCATAATTTGCTGGTATTGATAAGATATGATTCTCGTGTTTTTGGATTGGAATTTATTGGTTGGATTTTGGCTTATGCTAGTTTCAAATGGAGAGAACTAAAGTTATGGTTGTCTGGAAGAAAGAGGCATAAGAACAAGAGGGATTTATGTGGCTGAGGGGAGTGGGAAGGTTAGGCTGTTAAATAGGAAGGCATGTTTCTTACTAGTTGTTTTTCTATCCCCGCTATGCCTATGTTTTCAAAGGAGACACCCGCCCCAATTCCTGTGACCCCTTAGCTACTTTTCCCACTTTCTATTGTGTACTGGTAAAAAGATTTGTGCCAGCACTGGGGACCACTTTTCTAGGCCCACAAAGTCATAGTGGGACCTCTCCTAATGTCCACAAAGTAATATTGCCACTATTTTGAATCTTCTTTTTGAGTAGATTAAATTTTCTTTGTAAAGGATTTTATTTTTCTTCATTTAGTTCTCTATATATTAGTCACTCTCAAAAGCTATGCTTCTCAATTTAAGGCCCGAAGTATTATTACCAAATCAACATATCTCTATATGTAGCTAACGATAGAATTTCATGTGCTTCCACATGTGTTTTTAATCACAAAAATTATTGTTTTAGATCAGAGTTTGATTTCATTGCGTCGAAGAGTCCACAATTGAATTTCTTTTTTCAAATCAATGTTTTGATTGTGCTAAAATATTTGAAGAATAAATTGGGAGTAAATCAATCTTTCCGGTTCTATCTTGAAAACCCTAATTTTTGGATGATCAACATATGAGTAATCTTTTGAAGACTATATTGATCCATTCTATTATGAAATTTCATATGTTGATGCATGAAAAATTTAATCTTGAAGTCGGTAAGAAATGAATCTTGAGATATACGTGGATTAAAGGAAATAAAGGAGAAGGAAATTGACAGGAATGAAATTCAATTAAGTTTTTCCCTTACTTAGATTTTTCAAGACCATTCATTCACTTTCATTCTCATTTATCTTCAATCTAAAATTTTCTTAGCAGGCATTACGTTTCATTGATCAAACCAAAGAGATAGATTCATTAAGATAAGACCGAATACTGAAGAAGATAATAGTAATTCCAATGGGCTATTGTGACTGCTTAGTTAAACATAGGTTATGAGTAAGAGACTTAGAAAGTAAAGGACACATGGATTAGTTTCAGAATCAAGAAGACTGACTTACTGGAGGTTGCCTGTGGCCTTGAAGTAATCATCATAACTAAACATCTAGCCCACAATGTGTCATTTTCATCAACACCAGGGCATTAGGTGGAATGTTGTCTTTAATGGAGATTAGCTTCAATGTTTATGTAACAGGAAGCATGTCTATTGTAGCAATTCGTGCATAATTTAGCAGGAAACCATGTGGGTTCATAATATTCATATAAAAGACAAGAATAAAGGAGTTGTTAAGATTTCTCTTTTCGTAATATGGTGATGTAGAAGGCTAAGTTCTCCTTCCACTCATATTCTGCCTGCAAAGTCTTTGCTTCTCTTTCTTTCTTTTTCTTTTTCTGGCTTTATTTCTTTACACAATGTGTCTCAATCTTCCCGTTGAATCATCTATCCATGGTTTGTACAGTGTGGCTGTTGCTAGGTTTTTTGTGTTTCTGGGTTGGGATGGTCTTCTTGGGTCCCACGTGTCAACTTGTATACTTTTAATTATTCTAGTTTAATTTAGACCAACAAAAAAGCCTTCTCTTTAATTTCTTTCGTAGCTAGGTTATATGTGTTAGTAAGAAATTTCACAAGATAAATGGATTTTTCTTTCTTTCCAGAAAACTTGTATGGGCTACATTTTCTACGTGAAAAAAAAACTATCTTTTGTTCAATAAAGCTTGTATTAATCATATCATTAATATTAAAATAAAGCATATAATTTATTGTAAACTACACAGCTTATAATGCACAAGGAAATAATGTGGTTTTATTACTTGTAATGTTTCAAACAATGGACAATTCGGTTAAGGAAATAATTAGTGATGCAAACTGATGAATAGTGGCAGACGTTAGATTTTAGAAGTTATGAGCATTATTGATAAAGTAGATTATAACATGGCTATTGGAGTTTTTCTTTTTTTGAGAATAGTTTCAAATTTAAGCAGACCTTAGCTTTTTAAGTGTCTGTGAAGTTCCAGTTTGAATTGAATAAAATAGTTGAGTTTGGGTTAAACTAGACATATTTTAAACTTCTATTCTGGTATGCATAGAAATGTCTAATATTTGATCCAAAACTTGATAATTAAACATTCCTAGGTCAAATAAAAATATTTTAAGTATAACTTCAATTTGGGTCCAGTCTTGAAGTAACTTTAATTAATTCTATATTTTATTGGTCACGTTTGCTTCACATAAATACTCTTTCGGTTCTAAATATAAAACCTATTTTATAATTTAAATTGTATTATAAAATAAGTCTTATATTTAGGACTAGGGGAGTAATAAATAATAGGGTTGCACAAGTGAAAATAAGAGAGCATACCTTGTATATTTTTTTGGAAATTAGTCATATGTTTAGAGAAGCAAATAACGATACTAATTATATATAGATGATGATCCTCCTTTGGGCGTAGAAATATTTTGCTAATTAATTTGTGTAATGAGCTTTTGTGCTCATAATTACTCGTGTTTTTTCCTCTATAGTCTCTTTTGGTAGGAAGCATTGAAAATAAAAGGTAGGGATTGCCGTTGGGATTGAAAAACTTTGTTAAAAAAATGCTTAACATGAAAAATTTCTTGTTACGTGGAATTAGACAAACCTATATATATGTGTGTGGGATTGGAGAACGCCATAGTGGAATGTGGTATTCTCCAATCCCACCTCAATGGGTTTGTCTAATCATATGTAACAAGTAATTATTCATGCTAAATACTTTTTTAATAATTTTTTTCAATTACAATTTCAATCTATATCCTTTATTTTTAATGCTTTATTATACCAAATAGGACCTATATGCCTCAACCCTTGTCTTCCCAAAAAGAATAGCAAGGTTGCAAATTATCTATCTAGTTTCGTTCAATTCATATTATGCAAGAAAAGGTTATATGTTCATAATAATTTTCGCAAATTATAAACACTCTGATTTCTCTCAGATTTTCATTTGAATGTAAAGGACTTGTTCTAATAATTTTGAGTTGGATAAATAATTACTACCTCCGGTTCTTAATATAAGAACTTATTTGATTTTTATTTTGATCCTAAATATAAGATCCTAATCCACTTTGTCTCTCATATTTATCTTTTTTTTTCTAAGATAGTCCTCCTAATAGTAGTAGTTCTAGCCAATAAACTTGATTAACAAGGATATTTTAAAAAAACAACATCTATTTATTATAAATAACAAACTTAACTTATTTTCTTAATCTACTAAAATTAGTCAACTGATTTTTATATTTAGGGCCAGAGGTAGTATATTGGACTACTTGGTTAAGTTTGGTAACAGACAGAGTCAATCATATTGGCCAGTTTGATATCATCCAACCATATCTATCCTACTAGCTTTAGGGCTTGTTTGGTTTGAGGAGAAAGTAGGGGAAGGAAGGGAGGGCAGGGTAGGGAAGGGTAGGAGAGATTTTATCTTCACCTTGTTTGGTTTGATTAAAAAGAAAGAAAGGGGAGGATATTTAATGATCCCTTGTTTGGTTCAAAAAGGGGAGGGAAAGGATAGTTATAATTAATTTACCATTTTATCCTTACATATTAGTTTATATTTTTATTGATATATTATATAAATTAATTTACATCTTGATTTAAATTACATAATTTAATAAAAATTCAGTCTTATCATGTTAATATGTGCATTAAAAAATTAGTAAAGTAATTTTTTATTCTAATTAATATAATAATATATTTAAAATAATCAAATTAAAAAATTTTATATGTTCTAAGAAAAATGAAATTTTATTCTCTTTAGGCTATCCTTTTTTTCAGCTTTAAAATATATTTAATAAATAATGTATTTATAAAAAACAATTAATTTTATAATATTATAATTTTTATTTTTAAATAATTTTTTATAATATATTTTTTAATTATAATAATTTTTATTTTATTTTTTATTTAGGATAATATATTTTTTATTTGAAATAAATATTATAATAATATATTTTATGGGTAGTAGTGGAATATTAAAAAAACCATAAAAGTATAGTGGTCCAAAAACTTAGCTCCCCTCCAAAAACCCCCAATTTGGAGGGGAGTTAAAATGGGGGGAGGGAGAGGAGGGGAGGGGACATTTTGGCTTGCCTCCCCTCCAAAATTTTTAATCAAATGAGGGGCCTCCCCCCCTACCTTCCCCTCCAACCAAACAAACCCTTAGTCTTTAATAGAAAGACTAGATAATTAATTTAAAGAGATTAAAAAAACTAG
Organism: Neltuma alba; assembly: GCF_004799145.2. NCBI lineage: Eukaryota > Viridiplantae > Streptophyta > Magnoliopsida > Fabales > Fabaceae > Neltuma > Neltuma alba. Next base: position 24,781 of record NW_021636229.1, on the reverse strand, counting down.
TTAAGTTGGTTAATCATAACAAATATGTATTAACTTCCCCTAACTACCATATTTAATAATGTGTATTAAAATTATTTCTTAGTGAAAACCTCTTGATATTATAGAAAAAAATTGTTAATTTAAAAGACCATATAGATTGAAATATTATATTCAGGTTTTAGGACCAAATCTAGCTTCTAATTAGTTCTTATATTAAGGATTAGAGGTAGCACTTTTTTTTTTAACAAAATTAAAAGAAAATAGGTGAAATTTTTTAGTGATTTATATTTTTTAACTTAACAATTTAACGCCACATACATATATCCAAGCACCCACATCCGCACACATCAGCGCATGTTTGCACTCGTGATCTCTCCTACAAAGGGGTGACATTTTGTGCTACTAAACCCAAAAGTGTTCGTCTTTACAATGATTTACATGAAAATTTTATTTTAGAAATCACTTAGTAATTTTTTATCCAATATTTTTCTTACCAACTGACCTTGCTAGAAAAATTGAATCAAGCCAAACCCTAGCAATAGGAAAGAACCCCTATGCAAAACCCCACTAGCATTGGGATATGCAGTAGGCCATTAACTTTGTGCTCTTTTGAAATCATTTCTAAAAGTATTTATAAGCATTTTTTTATATAAATTAAGATAAAACTCTCCTTATATATTTACTTCATATTTTGTAAATCGTGATTGGAAAACTGTTTTTGAAGGTTTCAATCACCACTCCAAACGAACAAAGGACTCATATGGTCAACAAATAATAACATTCTTAGTTTCTTTTTATAAGAATTATATATAATTAAATTATTTCAAACTTGTAGACACTAATAACCTGAGATTATAAATGAGATTGAACTTGCCACGTTCTATTTACAAGAGAATTTTTAGGCTACTAGGCCATAGAATTATTGACTAAATTGATTTTTTAGGGCCTTACAGTCAGTAAGGTTCTTTTTTCTTATGCTGACGAGAAGCAAGGCAACTCTCAGTAACTTGGATTCAAAGGGAATCTCTTCTTTTGTTGGTTACCATTATTTCTTGCGCCATATATGAAAGGACTCCTGTCATCCTTCTACTTTGAAACTCTAAGGCAAAAAGTGTACATTCTTAGATGAGGGAATGTAGCTTATCCCACCCTACATAAATATGTGTTGTTTTGAGTTTTGACCTATTATAGGTTGGGAAAAGGAAAAAGAATGGGTTGGGTTGGACCAAATCACTTTTTGGTGCTTCAATTAATGGATTATATGTGGACTAGCCTATATATGTCTCTATGCTTTTTTATTTTAAATATATGGCTAATAAATTTTTTTAAAAAATTTATTTGCGTATCCACTTTCAAAGTATTGCATGCTTAGAATTTAAAAGAAATGTATTCGAATCTACAGTTTAAACAAATGGATGAAAATATGGAAAATATCAACCAATAATAAAATGAAGACACATATAATTGTTAATTCATTAGTAGCTTTTCTAGATATTTGTAATTAAATATGTATAAATAAAATAAATATTAAATTATTTATATTTATTTTTAATTATATATAAAAAATGAAGAAGACAAGCCACCCTCTCAACTCATAGGTTGTGGGTTTAGCCCAAGTTGGCCCACTTCCACGTTCAAAATTTGTCTCATTTTTGCAACTCAGCTAAATGGGTCAACCCAATAGATCAATTCATTAATGCCAGAGTTAATTATTAATTGCAATAAGTAGGGACAAATGTGATTAAAAAAGTAGTAAAATACAATCATTATGAAAAAGAATGCAGATAGCTTCAGTGCTTATCGTAGAACGCTTTCTAGAAGGTGTTTATGACCCTTTTTATAAGGCATTTGATAGTTTTAAAGAATGTTAAATATAACTTTTCAATATATATCCATATTTGTTGGCAACTATATACACCCATATATAATAAAGCTAATAATAGAAGATATAAATTAATATGATGTTGAAGCTTAGTGTAATTAATATAGGTAATATTAAAAATTACTTAATTTTATGACAAATTTAATTTTTTAATTATATATATATGTATATATCATCCTGTATGCCTAGAACGTGAGGGGCATATACACTGCATCCGGGGGATGTTTGTGTTGGTTGCAAGGGGTCTTTAACAATTAGAACGGCTTGAGACAACCGAAGCAACTGCCGACCAATTTAGCATATGAAATGACCAAAATATTCCAAAGTCATCACTAACCAATCATCACTTGAGGGACCTTTAACCATCAATGGCATTTTTTGTTCTTATTCTTGTAGAAATTTGACCTTTAAGCAAAGCTTATTTTCACACATAGAGGAGTCATAATGAATATGGTCATAAATAAAGTTTTATATTCTAAAAGGAGATTACAGTGGTAATGGCCTTGTAGCTTTTTTTTTTAGTTATGCGTAAGTATCTTCTAATTAAAAGTAGTCTTATTCAAGACACTGTCAGGCACTAAATGTAGGTATTTTTTCTGGTAAAAATTCAAATCATGGTTTGTTAGTAGTCTTGTAGTTGAATAGTATGAAAACTTCCCCATAAGTAGGAAGCCATGGATCTCATCTCACTTATAACCATTAGGTCCTTAGTATTTGCTCTGGTGATTTTTTTTGGGGGGGGGGGGGGACACTCTACTGCCATGAAACAAGTCATTCATTTTGAATTCCATATTCTCTTCCTTTGGTTTGCTTGTCTATTACTTCACCCATTCTCTCTATCCACAGGGGAGAGAGACGCTTGAAGCAATTTTAATCCGAACTTAGAAGCATTCAATCCTACAACTGGGCTACATGGCTGCATCTATGGATATACATTTCATTTGTTTAAATTAATAGTATTTGTGAAGGATAAAAATGAAAACTGATTCAATTTTAGGACAATTTTAATGCATCAACCAACTTATTTTAATTCTAATGGGTTGGCCATCAATAATTTATACTCTTCTTTCCTATTTACTTCTCTGGTTCTATTTATAAGTCACTTCCTAACATGTTTGCTCAAACAAAGGAAAATCTTAAACTCCTTTAACTTTCATTTAAAATTTAACAACTTTCTAACTTTATACATATTTAATATACATTATATCTCATGTAAACAAAGTCAACACAATAATAAATAAAGGGCAAAATTATACATCTCTATAAAAAAATTTTCTCAGTATCCTATAAATAGGACCAAAAAAGTCTTCTTTTTCTGCTTTATAAATCAAACCAAAGGAGTATAGTGCACGAGGGTTTTTTTATTGTTAATATAAGTCATCTCATTAAACTTATCATATGAATATCGGACAATTTTACTTCCAATATATTATTTTTAGACTTCTCAATTCTCTCTCATCCCTTCATATTAAATAGGAGTGAAATTAAAAAGTTATTAAATTTTAAAACATAATTAATGAGATTTTAAGTTACTCTTGATTCTGATGAAATATATTGAAAATTATTTATGCATAAAAATATATGGATATACATAGGATTCAAAGGAGTGGCTATGTTACCTTTAGGATTTTCTTGCCTTGAGCATACAAGCTGCAATTGACTTTCCAATAAAGGGACATTCAAGCATTGATAATCCAAATCAGAGGTTTAATAACGAAGCTTCCTTTTTTGATAAAAAGGTAGTGCTTAACTATTTAAGAGTTCTTATTCCCAGTTGAAAAACCCAAAGGAGGAAAAATGTAAAAGATAGATGGGGAAGAAGGTAAAGGGAACAAACCCAAGTGGGAAATGATCAATCAATAATTAGTTGCACCTAATATTTTGTTCCTTTTGTTCTTTTCTCTTAATTGATTCTTTCTTCTATGGCATTGAGAAAAATGCTAAACATAGTCAATGTCACTGAAAATATAATGCACTTGTCTGTGTTCTTCTTGCCCCACTGATGATGCTACCAAAACTTCTTCGGTAAGATCTGTTAAATAATTATCTTAAATTAATTAGGAAAGAATACACACACAAAATTCAAGACAGAAAACATTTTTAATTTCTCTATATGAATTGATTTGAATTTTCTGACAAACCAGGATGTTGAGACTCTCATGAACTTGAATATTTTAAACAGTAAAATCTGGATCTGTTTGATTCCTACATTGTCTGTGCAAGATTTGTTTTTCTCACTTTAAAGATACTTTACAAGTTCCACAAGTCCAACAAGATTCTCTTGCAAAGCTACTTGTATAACGTGTTGCTTGATCTACACATAATTGGTTGCCAAGTAAAAGCTATTGGACCAGCAAGTAGTTGTAAGAAAAGCATAGGTTGTCACTTTCTTCATTGGTAGGTAAACGAGTTTTGACAAATTTGAGCCAGAACCTTCATTATAGGAGGAAACATGCAACAATAATACGACATTGGATCAAAAGATAACTGTAAAGGTAATTCAACCCCTACATGTTAGCAGATAAAACAGGAAAGTGTCAACTTCATTAATCAACACGAAGAAAGAAACATAAGCTGAAAACCCATAATTATAAGTCATTCCCTTTAGGTCCATACTTGTTTGGCTTACAGAACATGAACTTGTGATCAGGCTTTATTATTCTAAATTCTAATGGCCAAACAGAGGATCCCCTGTTTTCTTCTTCTTGTTCTTCTGGTTTTGCTTGATCTTTTCAGGGCTTTTGTTAATGCTTCTGTAGATGGGTATGTATCAGCTGTGGGTGATCCAGGAATGAGAAGAGATGGTCTGAGATTGGCCATAGAGTCATGGAATCAGTGCAATGAAGTCGGAGATGAAGTTCCTCAAATGGGCAGTCCGAGAGCTGCTGATTGCTTTGATATTCATAATGCCTCTTCACAGCCAAAAGGTAAGCTTTCATAAAATTTATGATTTTATTCTCTGCCTCAAAATCAAAATGTGTGAACTCAATACTTACAAAATGAAGCATCCTATATTTAATACTTGCAGTATTGTGATGTTCATATCTTGCTGTCATCTCAATAATGCAACAAGAAAAGAAAGAGTAAGAATAAACTTTATTTCTCACTTTCAAAAATGAGTGCGTCAAATTTTTTTTTCCACTTTAGAACTTGAAAGTCTTTTTCAAGGTATTTAAACGATATTATGCAGTGTTTCAATGAGGGAAAAAAAATTATATAAAACTGAAAGATAATAAACTTTCCCGTAATAAACTATCAACAAAAAGGGAAAAAAAATCTTTTGGAGTCAATTGCTTTATCCCTCTGATGTTCTTCTGGTTCCTCTATTCTTGTGCCCTGGAAGGCTAACAATAGCGTTGTTTTAGAGAAGAACAGCTCTCTATCCAGTTTTCCTCTCTACAGATTGGTCCACAAGGTCACAGAAGATGACAACAGGCTAGGTGCTGGAGATTCCTTCGAAGGGCTACAAGAAAAAGCCCTTCACAATGTGGATCTCTATGCTACGGAGAAAGAACTGTATTTGGCATCAAAATGTGAAGTTAAAGAAACTCCAAATCCATGGCAGTTCTGGATGATCATGCTTAAGAATGGCAATATGGACACTATGGCGGCCAAGTGCCCTAAAAATGGCTTCAGAGTAGGACCTTTTGCCAATGATGGTAGCTTCCCTTGCTTTGGGGAAGGGTGTATGAACCAGCCATTGATTCATCATGACTATACCAAAATTGAAGAACCTAATAGGACTCTTCTTAAGGGAAGGTTTTATGGGTCTTGGGATTTGGAAACTAATTTGAGCTTAGGATCATTAGGGCAAAACGAGTCTTACTACTCTGTGACTTGGCAAAAGGAAATTGGCAAGGGAAGTTGGGTTTTTCACCATGTTTTGAGGACCTCCGTAAGGTATCCATGGCTGATGCTTTACTTGAGATCTGATGCCACATCTGGTTTTTCTGGTGGATACCATTATCCAACTAGAGGAATGTCTAAAATTGTGAGTCACCTTTTCTCTCTTAGTCTCATTCATACTTTGCTTTCTGAGAAATTCTTCATCATAAGTCTCTTTGTGTAGTTCCTAGTACAAAGAGTTGACTCATTGTTGAACAGTTAGCTGATACATCAATTATATGTGCCTAAGAATTTTCTTTTCGCTCTTCTAGGCTTGACATCAAAATTAACCTCAGAAAGCTTCATCGTAATTACAGAATATCAGCAAATTCCACAACTTTGTGTTTCAGCCGCCAAAAACTTGCTCACGTCATTCCTTTAGGTTTTGCTTGAAAGCAAAGTTAACTTGTTGCAATGTTTGAACTCTAATCTGCGCTGTGTTCAATGAATTTCTGGGACTTGATAGAATGCATCATGTCTATGTTAAACATTTATCAAATTTGCAAGTAAACTGTCAGTATAAAATTCACAACAAGCCATGTTACTCATAAATCAGGAGTATGTGTTTGGTTAGATGTGATATAAAACTTCAAATCAAGCGTGGGAACTTCGTGTTGGAATGTGGATTCTCAAATGTGCAACATATTTGGTATCAATTTGCATGGTTCTTGATTATGCAGATCCCAGAATCACCAAACTTCAAAGTGAGATTCACTCTGAACGTCCTAGAAGGAGGAGGGGAGTAACGGTCAGTTCTACCTGATGGACATAGGAAGCTGCTGGAAGAATAATGGACAACCTTGTGATGGTGATGTAACAACAGATGTCACCAGATACAGTGAGATGATCATTAATCCAAGCATAACCTCATGGTGTCACAAAGACAACCTCAACGCGTGTCCACCATATCATACTTTTCCCAACAGGACACGTGTCCATCGCACGGACACTTTACACTTCCCTTATGATGCCTACCATTTGTACTGCTCTCCTGGGAATGCAGAGCACCTTGAAGTACCCTACAGTTTGTGTGACCCTTACAGCAATCCTCAGCCACAAGAGATAGTGCAAATTCTGCCACACCCAGTTTGGGCTGAGTATGGGTACCCTACAAAGCAAGGACAAGGCTGGATTGGGGATCCTAAGACATGGGAGCTTGATGCTGGTAGATTGTCACACTCACTTTACTTTTACCAGGTTATAGATTCTTCTTCTTGTGGATATCTTAATGAAGATAAATTTTAATAGTTTAGCTTTTGTCAAAGTTCATCAATTTCTTCGTTTCACTTTATTTTTTCCTTCCCAGTTCAAAATCTTTAGACAACAAATGAAACAGTCCATGCTTATATGTGTTGTCTCAATATATCCAAAAAAAGCCAATAGCTTTATGACCCAGTGGCATGAGAGCTTCCATATAAGTGGGAGGTCGAAAGTTCAATCCTGCTTGTAACCTCAAACTGTTAATGCTTGTCCGGTTAATTCAAAAGAAAAAAAATGTCCAAAGCAAATGAGTGGTCTTGAATTAATTTCCAATACCAAAATATGTATGTATGTATGTATGTATGTATGCACACACTTGCATTTAAGTTGTTCTGATTAATATGTGTGGTTGCAGGAGCCAGGGACAGGTCCAGCAAGAAGACAATGGAGTTCTGTTAACATTGGGACAGAGATTTTCAAAGAAGCTCATCAAACTGCCATTTGGACTGTCTCTGACTTTGACATCCTCATTCCCTCTCCTTAAATTCATTTGCTTTTTCTTCTTTCAAGACTCTATTCCTTTACATCACACAAGTATGTTCTTCTTTGTTCATTGTACCCCCAAAAAACAGATGTTCTTCTTTGTTCATCTTCCAACACTTCCCCAAAAAACCCATTCAGTTTAAGTACTGCCAAATCTCCACATTGTATTATTCATTTGCAAACTGCAACCTTCTGCACAAATTCATTTATTATGACTGTAAATCACCCATCTCTCGTTGCAATGGAGACCATTGGAATCACAGAAATACAATGTGATATCATTATAGAGAACAAATTTTTTTTAATATTTTAAAGATGTTCAAAACTTCAAATCATCTACGTTCACAAAAATAAATTCGTATAGTAAATTTAGAAAGAGGCAGAGGCATAAAGATGAGATAAGGCCCACATATAATTATACTAGTTAGTGTCGTTTTCTTTTGTATGCATAAATATAAAAACTTTATAAGAGAATGAAGAACCTCTGGAGAATTATTATACAAAAAGAAACACTTATCTTCTTTCTTAAAATACAAGACCACAACTAAAACCCATATGGAAGGGGGGGGATTATGTTAGCAATCAAAATATTCCTTTACCCTATATGATCCTAAATGCCTCATGATCAGCTTCTACATAGTGAACTTGATGAGTAGGTTGATCAGCAAATTTATTAATTCATCCAAATACTCCTTCAGTCTTAAATATAAGACTCATTTGTAATATAAATTACACTATAAAATAGGTATTATATTTAGAATGGAGGAGTATATCATAAAAGATAATCATCTACTGCATACAATTAAATCTTTACTCTTTAACCTTATCACATCTTTGAGCATAAGAAAGATTTAAATTCTATGTGGATATAGAATGATTTGCAATTAGAAAAAAACAAAGAAAGAAAAATCATGGGGACCCCAAAACAACCAACTTGATGTGCTACTTGATGTTTCAAAAGCATGGAAGGAAGAAAGAATCAATAAAGCAATTGAGAAGCACAGAGTGATGTTTTCATGATTAGGATCCTTCCACTTCAATTGAAGGGTTTGTATATATCACACAAGATAAGTTCAACCACAACATCTCTCAAAAATTCCCCCACAAACTCCCAATTGCTTCTCAATTATGTGCCCCTTCATGCCCCTCCACTTCCTTCATAATCAATCTTTCAGGGAAAAATTGACAAAATTTTCATTCTTATATTTAACGAAATATCTCAGTAACAATTCGGTCTCATCGGTCTCTGATTAATTAAAAAAAGTGAAAACAATCAGATATATATGCCTTACAACCTTTAAAAATAGTGCGTTAAAACTCTTTGAAGCTCAATTATGTAAGACCTTTATCGAAATAATTTTGAGAGTAAGAAATGATTTTATGATATTATTTTGGAAAGTGAAAAAATGATTATGAAATAATAATTGCAAACAATAGACATTATAAAAACGATAATTCTTCAACTTAGGGGGTGTTTGGCTTTTTTGTCAACATGGTTTGGTTTGCCAAACCATGGTTTGGCAAAAAAAATTTGCAAAACACCCCCATTTTTTCAAACCAAGTTTTGGGCAAACCAAGGTTTGCCAACAAAAACCTTGGTTTCATTAATCAGGCGGAGGGACAATTCTACGGAGGGAACAAGCACGCGGGGGGGGGGGGGGGGACTATTCAGCACGCTGGGGGGGCACTAATTCAGCTCAGGGGTACAATTATTTGGCAAAATAAATCATTTTTTTAAAAAATATTTATTTTTTTATTTACTATATCACACACTAATTTCTTAGATTTATATTATTTATGCATATTTAATGTTGTCAAAATATATATTATTAATAAATTTATTACTTCAAATAAACATAGATTATGAAATAGATATTATATGTAATTATCATTAAACTTATGTCCTCTGTAGTAATTTTACATATCAAAAAGTACTTCTGACAAGAATATCCAAACACTCTCACGTTATCAGAATCACTTTTCAAAAAACTATTCTTTCAAAATATTCTCTCCAAAATCTATTCTCCAGAAGCTATTTGCAAACCAGGGTTTTGCCTCATCCAAACACCCCCTAGTTACCAATAATGAATTCTCTAATCACTTCCCAGAACATGATACAAGTAATATGGTCACTATTTATTCAAGAGCTGTTTGGAGCACCAGATAAGAATATCTCCAGGTTAGGAATCCTTCAACTTCTTTGATACCAACTTACCAAGTGGGTAGGTAAGTATGCGAATGAATTAGAGTCACAATTTTCATAATTTAAAATTTTTTCTCCTTGTCAAAACATAAGGGCAAACAGAGATAATTCAAAGCTATTGGGAAATCAATCTTGCAAATTGATCCCCAGTTAATAAATGGGCAAACAGAGAAATCAAAGGCAAACAAGGGGATTAATCATTGTTAATTATCATGTAACTCAACCTTAGTTAATCCATATCCTGTAGCACTCTATATACAAGATATAATTTTTTTTAATTGTATTGCGTGAAATTTAAACTTAAAATAAGTTGTATTGTTTATAGCATAAATAATACGATTTATTATATATTTATTTTATGAAATAAAATTCTGATAATCAAATGATGAATAGTCTATTGAAATTATTGTTGGAAATAAGGCTGAAAATTCTACAAGATAATCAAGTGAGTACCTAAACCAATGACAATAAACTCTAAAGCAACAAGTTCTTGTCGACTTAGAAAAGAATGCACTATTAATTTATGTTAAACTTTGAACAGCCAACCATCTCTTCCTGCCGTAGAATTTTACTGACTTTGTAATTCAAACCTTTGCATAAGCTGTTTGCCCCACGCACAAAAAAGGAAAAGGCATGTCTATAAGCAAAATCAGCGTCCTATATTTAACCAAAATATTTCGAGAGAAAGTAAGCTTAAAGAATGAGATTGCATACAAGTATATTTCCTTTTTTGAACATTGCATCTTATTCCCTCCATTTTTCTGTATTTCTCTTGGTTGAATAATATAGAGTCAATTTTATAATTGCAAAAAATCTGCATTAGAGCCACTCACATGGGACTGCCTAGAAAAAACCAGTTGGCGCCTCCTTATCAAACCTGGTATTTGGTCATATGTGCCATTATGCAGAAGAATAAGCTAAATCATCCTCCACCACTCAGGAGAAAAGTACTTTAGTCTCCGGAATAATGATGTTTGAAAAATCTTGCCCACTTTTGTTTTTTTTAAAACCAGGATCTTCATATAATATGCTGCAGAATTTTATAGAAAAAGAATAGCCCACCACTTATGACGACACCCAGTCATTGCTGCTCACTTTATCTGAGAACACATGTGAATCATTCACTAACAACGCAAGGAATGAAAGTCATCATTTCTGTGATCCACCTTTGCTCTTAAGAAACTTTATGGCAGAAGAAGAAAAACCTACTGATGTCATTTTGGTAAAAAGCGATGAACATTCATAATCTTTTAAAGCATAGGTTCTTGTTCAAAAGAATGAGTGGATTGTACTAACCCAGAGTTCAGCATGTTTCACATTGGAGGCATACTCAGATGGGAATCGCCAGTAAGACACAGCTCAGAGCGGAGACTGGCGATTTGACGACAGATGCGTGCAGCATATAACTTGATCCACTTCTGCCACAATTTATGCAAAGATGACGCATGAAAATTGCAGGATGCCATAGCACACAACAGACATTCTTTTCTTGTTCCTTTTCTTAACTAATTTGACCTGTGAAAGCTACTTTCAGCCATACCCGCATATGTTTGTTACACACTAACCCCATCCAAGTTTTACTCAAATTTTGAAGCATCAAGTTTTAGTGTGACTAATTAAAATTAAATTTTAATGAGGATGCACTGCGTATATGAGCAACTGTTACCATAAAATGTCATTTTTAAACACTTACCAGCCGTGAAGGCCAGAAAGGAGAAAAGGATAAAGGGAGGCTGAATCGATCATCATCTTCTTCTTCTCCTTTTTTTTTTCTTTTGCTTCCATAACTTAAAAAGGTTACAAGCATGTTTAAGCCACCTGTTCAACAGCACTCAATGTTTCTCTTATAATACATATGGTATAGCCTGTGACTTCTTATGATTATAAATTTCAATGAAAGAATTCTATAACAACGTCCAATAAAATTGGAGAACGAAATAAACTGGTTTTGACACTACACAACAGGTACAGAGATGGACATTGGTACTGAGACATCACCAGCAAAGCTTGTATCCCTGTCTGCAGCTGAATTGCTGGCATATGCATACCCTACACCTAAACCACCATAATGCAAAGTTGCATTTTCACATCTCTGAAACACCCTAGCCAGGGAAGCTGCTTTTCTTCTTGCCCGCTTTGTCCCGGTGAAAAGCAATGTCTGGAGCAATCCTGCCAAAGCAGGTGCCCTAACCACCCTTTCGGTTGCAGCTGCACCCCCACTCCGGCACAGCTCAAGCAAGGCTGCAACCGCATTCTCTTTACCTCTTGGTGTCCCACATCGCATCATTCCGATTAATCCAGCTACAGCTGCTTCCTCATTAACCACAGCCTTGGCTCCAATAGGCTGCCGAACAATCAAGGCCAAGGAACCTGCTGCTTCCTCGGCAACTCCTTCATTTCCCAAAGCCACAACAAGAGCTGTCACTGCCCCTGCTTCAATCATTCTAACACAGTTCTCAGCGTGGGTGGAAAGGTTAAACAAAGCTGTCACAGCATCCTTCTTCCCTCTTGGCGTCCCCTCTTGCAACAAATCAGCCAGGGCTTCCACAGCTCCCACCTTATCTGCAATTCTCTTCTTGTAGTCATGGACAGCAGATAGACTGAACAATGTTGCGGCAGCATTTTCCCTTGCCTCTGTTGTTTGCCCAAATCTCAACACGTCAACTATTGATGCCAGACATCCTTCCTCGTCCATTATCTGACTTTTGTTCTTCTCATAAATTGATAGGTTGAGCAATGCAGTTACAGAATTCTCCTGGGCAACAGCGTTAGGAGAGGAAAGTAACTTTTGAAGATGAGGAATAGCCCCAGCTTCTGCAATGAAGGCCCGATTTTCTTTCCTGTTTTTGCTAGCAATCGAATCTCCCGAGCAGCAACAGTCTTTGCAACTTGTGAGCCATCCGCAAGCTGCTGAATAAGAAGTGATGCCGTTGCTCTGTTGGCTTCAAGGGCGGCCTTTGTAGGAGAAGTTGATGCAAAAATTTCAACTGAAGGATCCATTAACTCTGGTGGATCATAGGGAATTCCATGAGCAGTGCACCATTGCATGATCAGATTCCTAAGAGACCGATTAGGAACAAGGCGCGTGCTGGTAAGCATTTGCCCAGTTTTTGGACAAGTGCAGTGCCCATCATCTATCCAGCGGGATATGGAACTTCGATCATATGTCTGTCCTGTGGAAATTATAACTGGGTCACGCATGAGATCCAGTGTTATTGGACAGCAAAAGTCCTTGGGAATACTTATAAACGTTCCAGCAATTTCTTGACTAATCAATCCCCTTCTGGGCTTCTTCTTACATCCACTGCATAACTCCAGCTCATCTTCCTCAAATCCAAAAAGCAAAAATCTGCAATACCGGGTCAAAGCAACAAGCCCATTAAGCACAGAAATTGTTGGCTCAACGTCTCCCTCATGATGCACAATCTGCTCCTCCAAAGACTCAATTTCACTTCTGCAACTTCTAGCATCTAGAATCTTCAATTTCTCCACAAATAAAGACCTTAACTCAGTTGAATCAGGGATTTTCCCATTTTCAAATGCATCAAGAAATGACAAGAAGCGAACCCTGAGATCATCATCTTTCTTGTCTATGAATAACTTGGCATTCCTCGACTGTTTTTTCAACAGTTCAATCTGTTCCCTGACGTCCTTACTTAATTTGACATCGTTAATAGGAAATACATCCAGAATGGTCGATACTTCTTGGTTCAAATCATGGAAATGGCCAGATATTGAATGGTTCTGAAGCAAAAGCCACAACTTACTCGATTGCGCGCAATAGTCAAGAAGAATCTTCGACCGGTACAACAGCAAATAAAGCTCCTTCAAACAGAGAACCGCCGTCGGTGGAATACACGCGCCAGTGTCCGTCAAATATTCCAAAAGTAACTGAAAGACCTGGACCTTTCGAATGAGCGACCGCGAATTCTTGCGCTGGAAGAAGAAAGAGCGTCCGGAAAAGCACGTGACAAGCTCGCTAGCCACAGAGGCGAGGGTTTGAACCAAAGCAACATCGGACAAGTCAACCGGAGCAAGGAAGGCTTCCAACGTCGGCGACCTCCTCCGCCGCAACGACGAGAAGATAGCTCCCGAAGCCATGAAAACCCGAAATGAAATTCTAGGGTTCCCAAATTCACGAATCCGTGAAGGCTGACTCCAACGAGCTGGAAACCTCCACCGGGCGAAATTACCCTCAAAATTCAGAACGAAGCGTCAACAACCGAGCGATTCCAGGCCCAATTATCAGATCTGTGAAGTTTTCCGGGAAAAACTTTCCAGTCACCCCAACGGCAAGATGCATAACGCAGAGACGAATAAGAAATAGTTGCTGTCGTTGTTGTTGGGTGGAAGTTTGAATCTTCAAAGGGAGGGCTTAAGAGGAACTGGGAAATCCGAAGCGGAAAGAAATGGGATTAATTAATTCGGCCGAATACGCGTACCAGAAACTAGAAAGAGAGGTAAACAAAAAAGTCTGAATTTCCAAAGATTTTTGTTTTTTTGCCTTTGGAATTCAATTTTCTCTGTTCTTGCTTCAATGCGGCCTTCCTGAAAATGACTTTCCCAACTTTGACGAGAGATTAAGATTATGCAGATTCTTGTCCATTCGTAGGAGAGAGGATAGAGAAAAGCAAAACAGTACAACGACATTACGAGAGGACAAACACAGGATTCTCTGTCAAACTTTACGTTTTTGGGCTTAGCTTGCATTAATCTGGATTAAGATCATGTTTGTTTTTTTAACTAAATTTTTCAAATAACTCATATTAACCTGTATATGAATGATCTATTATAGAGTTTAAGTACTAATAAAAATTTCTGCCAAAACTTTTTCTCAAATGTACAAGTATATAATATTAATATATATATATATATATATATGTGAATAAGTCAACTAACGGACCAAAATATGGAGTTTTCAAAAAAAAATGCAGAAGTCATGTGTATTTTTACATCATTAAAATTTCTATGTTTATTTTTATACCATTTTATGTTTAACATATTCATTAAATGGTCAACGTTAGTTAATTTAACCATAATAGTATTTTTGTACCATTTTAAAAATTTAATATGTATTTTTGCGCCTAAAAAAATTTAGAGTATTTAGTACTCCTAGTGAAATATGAAATACTTCCTATGGGTGATTTGAACCTTAACCATTTATAAAATAATAAATTTTGAAAATAATTTACATCTATAGAACGTCAGATTAAAATTTCCATAAGAGCTATATTCATAATGCTAAATTTATGATGGAAAATCATAAAAATTTAAATTATTCAGAAAGCTCACATAATTTTCCTAAAAGTAAATGAAATGTCTTAAAGTAAAACTAAAAAAACATTCCATCAGTTACTAATATAAGAGTTAATTGGATCTAAGATTTAGTTTTAAATATAAAATTTTTATCTCCTTTGTTTTTTGTGGTTATATTATTTTTTTATTAATTTATCTAACTTGAATACATTAACAAAAAAATTGACTTATAGTCTATCGTTATATATAAGTATTGTAAAAAATCATGTCATATATATATATGATAATTAACTCATTTTTTGACTTCTATATTATTTAACATTATATAAAAGTATTTGAAGAGAAACTACAGTATGATAATAAAATGCATACATGGAAAGTGTGAGGAAAATGCATAGTAAAGCTTGTAATAAATGAAAGTTAATCAGGTAATCTCTTTTCTGCCCATCAAAAGTCCACATGACTTAAAGAAGACGGACTAGGTAATTAAAAAGAAAGAAAGAAAGAAAGAAGACGGATTAGATGCGTAAAAAACAAAAAGAAAGATTTAAAATAAAAAAAAGGAAAGAAAACCAATTATTTGTATGAAATATAAAACTAACAAATTCTGTGTTATTCATACTTCATACTTTGTTAAAACAATAATTTTTATTATTTAAATTTTATGTAATTGACAAAAATATATTTAGTATAATAATAGTAATAGTAGTACTGTAGTACAGTAACAACAATAATGATACCTTTAACATTGTTTTCCTTAAAAATTTAATTACGTTATTACTTTTTAATTGGACAAGCTAGGAAATAAATGGTAACAAACATATTCTTAAACTAACAATAACAAGCGATATATATTATCATAATATTCTTTAATTTTTTATAATTTCAAGAAGCCTTAATAGGAATTTTTTATTTTGGGCGAAATTAAAATCCTTTGAACTTCTTAAACAGTTGAAGCTGGTAACGTCATTATTATAATTTTTGCAAAGTATGGGTCCCTAGATGTGATTTACCCAGAATGTTGGTTTTAATAATCTGAGGTCAGAGTTCCGCAGATAAGGCTTGGCCTGGGCTTTGAGTTTGACTTTGTGCGTGAATTAGGGTTTTCGAAATTGAAATTCCATAATTACCCTTCTTCTTCTTCCTTTTTCTCTTGTGGTTATGACTTCTTTAAAGACCGAAAAGCCCACAGTGTTTTTCCATTGTTTTGTGTGCTTCGTGTTTTCTTTTCTTCCCAAGTACGTCGTTTCAGGGTTTTACCATCATTTCTTTATTTACTTTTATTTGCTTTAATTCAAACCTATAATTTAAAGATCAAAATTTAATAATTGTAATTATTTTTAAGAACATATTTTGATCAATTTTCAAAATCCAGTAGGGAAAATATTTTTTGAAAAATGCATTATTTACAAAGTTGCAATTATGATTGGAGTACTGTGAATGAAATTAATTTCAATGATTGAATCATGGATTTGAGAACTTTATGTACTACTATTGTGATAAATGTTAGTTACATTATCACTAATTATGATATTGATTATAGTTTGACTATTTGGTACTTAATTGTATTGTTTGACAGCTCATTTTTCCTCAGGAAAAAAATTGCATTATTATTTTCAATTTCTTTATAATGTAGATCAGAGACCAACGCATGATATATGGAGAGAATTAACTTCGGAGGTTTTCATTCAAAATGTAAAATTTAAATTTTTATATTTTTAATATAAAAATTATTTCTATAATTTAAGCAACCCTTCTTACAATTAAGAATAAAATTAAATTTAAATCGTCTAAATTAAACCTAGACAAAATTTAAGTTTTACATTTTGATTGATTAAAAATGTATACACTTGATCGTTCTTTTTTACAATACACACCCTATCATCAACAAAAATTTATTAAATGTTAACAACATTAACAAAGCCCATTTATTTCTAAATGAAATTAAATATTCATTTTTTTCTTTAAAATAACTTGTCCCTTGAAATCTTGAATGTTGCATCTATTCTTTTTTTTCTTTCTCCTTTTCTTTTTTGTATTTTTCTTTTTGGCCTATGGGCTGCATCTATTCCATTGGACCGCTATTTTATAGTTTTTACTTTTCAAAAATTGACATAATTAATTTAAACGAGGTTAATTTAATTTTCTTTGATCCAGGGGACACCAGAATCTAGGGCCTTAATTTTACATTTGGCATCATAAAAAATTGAAATCAAAAGTTAAAAAAAATTCACACCCACTTTTTTTATTCTTTTTTTTTTTTTGGTATAATAGGGGGCCAATATCCCAATTTAATTATACTTTTTCAATTTATTTTCTTTGCCCATGAAACCTACGTCTAGAAACTAGGGGAAATAAGCGCGTGGGCGTGGGGCAAATAAGCATAGCCAGAAAATAATTTCTTTTTATTTTAAGAAAAAAATGAGCTGAGGTCGGTCAAAAAAAAAAAGGGTTATGGGTTTGGTAGAGGGGTTGACTTTGGCATGGGCGATGGGCCCACGCGATTTACGGGAGCGTGGAGATGAGAATGGTGAGTTTGCTTTTTAATATGCTGACGTGGGCGGGCAGACCGCGGGTTGACCATTGGCGAGAATCTCGATAACAAGCAGCACTTTTTGCTCCAAAAAAAGGACTTAAAATAAAATTAAATATATTCATTGGTTTTAAGTAATTTGATCTTTTTTTTTTTTTTTAAATACCATCTCCTGTTCTGTTTATAAGTTTCAGGAATGATATGATTCATTTTATAAGTTTTAATTTGAATTTGTCTTAATATTTAATATATTTTTTAATGTTACTCTTTAATTATTTGTTTCTTATACATTTTCTTATATATTTTTTTAATTCTTTTTCTTCTTTATTATAGGGTATATTTGAAAACGAAACTATAAGAAAAATTTGGGATAAATTTCTCATTACAAATTTAATTGGTAAATGGTCCTTAAGATGACTTATTGCACTAGAGAAGATTAATTACACACACAGGAAGGTAAGTTGCACAAAGAGAAGATAGTTTGCACAAAATATTATTTGAACATAAGAAATTAGTTTGCATGTAAAGAAGATTATTTGCACATAAGAGAATTTTATTTGTATAATGGGAAATTGGGTTGCACATCACACAAATAAAGACTATACACACAAGGGAAGATAAATTGCACATAAAGAAAATTAAGTTGCACACAATATAAATTAAATTGCACAAAGTCTTTAGGTTCTATTTTTCAATTAAACTTTCAATGAGAGATTCATTCCTAATTTTTCTAAAAGTCTATTTCTAATTTATTTATTATTTTTAACTATGAATTAGTTATTTAAAATTTTTAACTATGAATTAGTTATTTGAAACTTATAATAAGGATTAGAGGGAGTATTTTTTTGGCCAGCTTAATATTCTTTATATTGCATAAAATATGAACAATAAATCATATTTTTCTTTGTTTATAAATATTGTAGATTGTTTATACATTTTTACTAAAATTTCATGTTATATATTGATGGGATTTAAATATAATTTGTACAGTAGTTTAGTTTTTAATGACACGTTTTCTAAATTTTTTAGTTACAATACTATTTTTATCTTTTTATACTTCATTTGAAAACTTACATATTCTAACTTTTGAATACATTTTCATCCATTCACGTTCCCAGTATTATCAATAACTAGTAAAATATTTCAAAAAATTTTATTTGTTTATACATTTTTACTAAAATTTCATGTTATATATTGATGGGATTTAAATATAATTTGTACAATAGTTTAGTTTTTAATGACACGTTTTCTAAATTTTTTAGTTACAATACTATTTTTATCTTTTTATACTTCATTTGAAAACTTACATATTCTAACTTTTGAATACATTTTCATCCATTCACGTTCCCAGTATTATCAATAACTAGTAAAATATTTCAAAAAATTTTATTTGTCATGTAATAAAAATGATAATTAAAATATTTAAATTTTAAAGTCTGTATTATTCAAGGCAGGCTTTATTATTATATAAAATATAAAAAATATTGAAAACACTTTTTTCCATTTCATTTTGTTCTCTTCGGGGGAATTTCTGAATCACGTAAGTATGCACTGAATTAAGTCCCAATTCACCTCCTCAGCAATCGGGTGTTTCCTTCCATTACAATTACTAAGCCCTCAATATTATAATTAATACATTACCGTTGGGATTATTTATACAAAACAAACTAGGGTTAACTATAACTTGTTTCTTATAAATAAGTTTGGAAGCAGTACTACGTCCGGTCATAATTATAAGACCTTGTTTGTATACTATAAATGGGATATTATAATTAGGACCGAAAGTAGTAATTTTTAAGTTATGTATTGTATAGCGCAACTTATAAAATGGGGTGTATGATTTCCCACAAATCAAGACAAAATTTCTCTTATATATTTATTTCGTATACTATAAAATCATTTTTAAAATCATTATTTGATTTCCACCCAAGGACTACTCAAGTTTGAGAAATCTTCTGAAATTTATTAAGAAATCCTCAAATAATCTAATATAAACCAACATGATGTTAAAGCTGAAAGAAGCTTTTCGCTTAAAATAGAAGAGGGCTGAAAGAAGCTTTTGAGCATACTTAGAATCATGTTCAAAAATATTTATAAGCACATTTTATATAAGTCGAGATAAAGTTTTTTTCACATACTTATCTCAAATTTTATAAATCACGATTGAAAAATTGCTTAATGAGTTATTCTAAACGGATCCTTCAAAAATAAAAAGGCCACGCCACTTATTCAAGAAATTTCTGGAGCACTTTCATTCTCTTCTATGGCTTTTACTAACTCAAATCCCTCTTTGTTCTTGCAACCCTCCTATTCAACCTTCTTTAATCCCTATAAACTAAATATGGTTTTAAATTTCAAGGACAGAGATAATAACTTCAAATTTCACTAACCAAAATTAAAATAAGATTAAATTTCAGAAATTAAAGATTATCTTAACCTTGAGAAAATTATATATATATATATATATCTAGAAATCAAACAATCTTCTATCACCAGGGAAAAGCATTTTTATAGGAACAAATTTTTTAAATCATAAAAGGGGTAAACCAACCCTGCAAGATTAACTTGTGACCTCTTCCATGCTCGAGGAGCATCTGACCCCTTTCATGCTTTGGAGCATTTTTGTCATTTAAGACAATCCGCCAGGCATTTATAAAAATAAATTAAAAATAATTATCTTTTTTACAGACCTCTAATTAGAAAAAAAATAATTTACCGATGATTTGCCGGGGGTGGTCGGTGCCATCTTGCAAGTGTGACTTGTCAGAACACGGAAAAGTCGCCGGACATTGCAGCTTCTTCACGACACGCACGTAAGTGACGACACCCAATTATTTATCAATCACTAAAATATTAATTGTACCAAAAATCTGGTTTGTATTTTTTATTTTTAGATTAATATAATTTTTGTCCAAATTTATTCTCACTTTGATTTTAATACGTACCTTATTAAGTTTCAAATCATGAGTTTTAATTCTTTAATGAGCAAAATAATTTATGCATTTATTCAGCTATAAGAATTAATATTTGAGACGAAAACAAACATAATAGACCAAAAACTATAATTTAAAACTCAAGAATGACTAGACTTTTGACTTGTAAAAACTGGCAGGTTGCTCATATTCCTAAGGAAGGCTCGAAGAAAACTGGGAGGTTGCTCATACTTTAGTGGAGGGTTTCCATATGCTTGTTCATCCTCCACTTTTGTATACTGGAGAGGATGAAGTAGAATCATAAGTTCCGATCCGTTGTAACCTTTTTTGAGTATTGATTTGAGCTTCATTAAAAAAAAAGACCAAAATTAAAATGAAGATAAATTTGAGAAGCCAAAAATTATATTAATCTTTGATTTTTTTTATATCCTCCCTACTAAATAGGTGGAAGTATAAGTTATTATAAGTTCTATATTAATTTATATTATATTATATATATGTATATATATAAATATCAAAACACGTTTTTTAATACTAAGGGCAATTTCATGTTATGAGGTGTGTGGTGTCTTTGGGTTAGGTTATTACTTATTGGTGGAATAGTTGAATGGCTAGCGCGCATAGGACAAGTTCGAAAATGAGGCATTCACTTTAAAATTTTAAGGGATTTAAAGGTGAAGAATTCAAAGTTGTCACCATGCCTGTCTTCTTTTTTCTATACACTTGTCTAATCTTAGATTATAAGACTAATTTAAAAATTTTAATTTGATCTTAAATATAAAGTCACATTCACTCTTGTCTTGCACATTAAAATTTTCTTTCTCACAGGCAGGGATAAATTAGTCAACATAATTTATTTTTATTGTACTATAAATTTTATTATTTTTAATATAATATATTTTTGAAATATTTATTTAAGTGTGACTCTACTTGATTATTTAAAATTATCTATATTGCATAGATAGATAGAGAATAATTACTTATATCATGGGGACAAATAAATAATTTCAAATCCTTTGACGTGATTTTAATTAATAAATGAAAGCATTTTAGAATATTTCACCATATATTGCTAACTGTCTTAAAAATTAGATTAAAATGTACATATATTTTTTAAATAGTGGGGGATCGAGGTGACTGAAGTCTTTATGCTTTACTCTAATAATTATGTGCTATCTCCTTATTTTTTTGGGATGAAAGTCAAAATGATAAGTATTATGTAACTCCTCTTTGCTGTGGAATAAGCTTAGTTAGTTACTTTCTTATTTTCTTCTCTTTTTTTTTTTTTTTTTTGCCAGCGGAATAAGCTTACTTAGATGCACATGTACAATGGCTGAGCCCAGGACGGCTTGTCTGAACATATACTAATTGAATAATTTCAATAGATAATCTCAATATGCTTGAATTGATCGATATACTCCTGCAAATTGCACTACAAAATAAAAATTATCATATGTGCTTCAGCCATATATAAAATGTCCTTCATATGTATGTGAAGTCGGCAAAGATAATATATATAAATGTTGATTATTGATGTTTACGTTAGAATTTTGGAATAATCTGTCATTATTGATTTGGTTTTTAGTTCGAGCTCTACCTCACATGTACTTTTCTAAGGCTTTAATGTTAGTTATTATCAATTCATATATTGTACTGTATTGTGGAAAAATGTTGTTAATTTGACATTAAAAATTATAAACTACATAATGGAACTTGTTAATTTTAAAACTTGTCTTGTGCTCAAGTTTTTTTCTTTCAAGATTTTTTTGCTATGCATAGATATTTTCCTATTTGAGGTATTATTATACATTAAATGTAGGCACCTCTCCCAGTATTGAAAATGTTTTGTGAAAAAAAAAGTCATTAATTTGAAATTGAAACTTGTTAACTGCATCACAAATTTTGTCAATTTTTAAGACTGTATTACAAGTCTTTTTTCAAAATTTATTGGGGAAGGGTCGTGGTGAAAGAGAAGTTGTTAATTTGAAATTGTTAGAAATATGTAATTAAAATTGTTAATTTTTAAGATTATATTGTGCTTAAATTTTAGTCAAGATTTGTTACAAATATATTGTGGGAAAAGGAAAGTTAATTAGAAATCGTAACTTATGAACTGTGATTAAACTTATTAATTCTAAGGATGTATTGTGTTCAAGTTTCAGTAAAGATTTTGTTACAAATGTAAGATGGCGAAAGGAAAGTTGTCAGTTTGGAATCGCAACTTGTAAAAATGCAATACAACTTGTTAATTACACAAGGTCATTCTTGTGATTTCACTAGATTTTAAAATTCCTTATTGAGTCACTTAATTTTATAAGTTCAGTGATCCAAATGTTAATTTGAGTTATTCAGTTAGCTTTTTAAGGAATTTTTCTTACTCAGTATTAGTTGATTCAAACGGCTCCAACAATTCTTTGGTTGTTATTGTTGCTGTTGATGTGGTTACTCTTACTTATGCATTGATTTTTTGAATTTTTGAAATAGACAGCATGTTCTTAATTCTTAAAAAAAATCTATCATTACTGCTAGAAAATATTGACAGCTTATTATGTACATTTGCATATTTTATTATTAACGTAATTAGATTGTTTGATGAGAAACTCAACATTTTCACTTGAATTTTAAATTTGAGAGTTTTTTAAATAAAAAAATTCACATTACATGAGCATTTTCTCTGATTATGACTTAATTTGACCACTTAAATTTGAATAATTATATGATAATAACAAATATCAAATGCGCTGTTGAAAAGAAAATAATCACACATACTTTCTGCAATGAAAGGTGCTTTAATTAAATTTCTTTCAATAAAGAAAGCGTCATCAAGCTTTTCTATTGGCGATCGTGAGGAAATTGGAGGTGCAATATATTAATGTGACAAGACATGTCAGATAATGTGTGAGTTAATGATTTAGTTTTATATTTAATTTCATTTTTTCAAAAATCAAACACTTAGTTAATTTCAAAAACAATAAACTCCCTGCAAATTGATTCTTTACTATTCTTTAAGTTTCTTGAAAATTCTTGGGACGAAAATTCCTTATTTTTGAAACTAATGAATTTATGCAATCATTTTAGTTTTTAAGATTAAAGTTAAAAGTTAAGTTTATTATCTAGCAGACGGACCGACCAGGGAGATTGTATAATTGAAAAGAGATAACACAAAGTAATTTTGGGGGAAAAAAAAGGAAAAGAAAGACAAAAGAAAATAAAACCGGAAATGGTTTACCAAATGACGAAGGAAATATAAAGTCAATATAATAATATCAACTCAAAAGAAGGTTCAAGAGCTTATTTTGTGGCTACCGAAAGCTCAACAGCTTGAAAATAAATTGATTAGATAAATATCCATATATTCAAAGAGATAATGATAAAAAATAATATTACCTCAAGTCCTAATTATACGATCTTGTTTATAGTCTACAAACAAAATTTTATAATTAGAAATTAGAACTGGAAGTAGTAATTAGGACTTGATGGTGTGTGTATATATAGAAAGAATAAATTATTTGCCGTTATTTTCTGAAGATTGCATAGAATAAAAAAATCCAGCTTTTTTGAAAAAAATCATTGTATGTGGAATTTACACCTTATCTTTTGCTAATCGTTTTTTTTTTTAAAATTACTCTAAAGTATCATGTTTATATAATTTATTTTTAAAAGATTGCGAAAAAAAGGGGAAAAAAATGAAAAAAGTGGGATTGACCCCAAAAACTAAAGAAAGGGTTAAAATAGGACACATCATGCCATATGCACCACATGAAGCACACCAAGTGGGAAAGAGGGAGTGGTTAATTAATTAATTATTAATGGCTTGTTCAAATGATGTACTCTCTCTTCTTTGACTCTCACATTAAATATATCCTCTTGACTTATAACACCCTCCATCAAATAAACAATACAATTTTCACATCTATATATAATATAGATAATAATATCAGGCACACATGATATAAGCAAGATTATGAGTTTGTTTCATGTCTAGTAGCTAGTATTACTTCTAAAGTAAGATTATGTTAAATTTATGAGAGAAAATACCCTTTATATGTGGAGAATACAATACAAAAGAAAAGAAAAGTGAAGTCAAAACTTTCTTCCTTTTTTTTTTTATAGGAAAGCCAAAAGAAAAAAAAAAGACTGCACCCTTCTCATATTGTTTTACCTTTTAAGTAATGGTTTAATGTACAAAACAAAATGAGATAAACGAAAACAGAAATAAACTAGTTTACCGTGAAAAGAAAAAAATTTAAATATAATTTACCAAAAAAAAATACTCCTCCAGTCCTTAATATGAGACTCAATTCTTGAGTTGGTTCTGATCCTAAATATAAGACCCATTTCTATATTTATCAGTTTTCTCTAAATTA